>NW_027361752.1:36900000-36932500 GCF_039654945.1 Dendrobates tinctorius | reverse complement strand
GTAAGCGTATCAATATCCAAATCTACCATAAAGAGAAGACTGCATGAAAGTAAATACAGAGGGTTCACTGCACGGTGCAAGCCACTCATAAGCATCAAGAATAAAAAGGCTAGACTGGACTTTGCTAAAAAACATCTAAAAGAGCCAGCACAGTTCTGGAAGAACATTCTTTGGACAGATGAAACCAAGATCAGCCTCTACCAGAATGATGGAAAGCGGAAAGTATGGCGAAGGCGTGGTACAGCTCATGATCCAAAGCATACCACATCATCTTTAAAACACGGCGGAGGCAGTGTGATGGCTTGGGCATGCATGGCTGCCAGTGGCACTGGGTCACTAGGGTTTATTGATGATGTGACACAGGACAGAAGCAACCGAATGAATTCTGAGGTATTCAGAGCCATACTGTGTGCTCAGATCCAGCCAAATGCAGCCAAACTGATTGGTCGTCGTTTCATACTATAGATGGACAATGACCCAAAACATAAAGCCAAAGCAACCCAGGAGTTTATTAAAGCAAAGAAGTGGAATATTCTTGAATGGCCAAGTCAGTCACCTGATCTCAACCCAACTGAGCATGAATTTCACTTGTTAAAGACTAAAGTTCAGACAGAGAGGCCCACAAACAAACAGCAACTGAAAACCACCGCAGTGAAGGCCTGGCAGAGCATCAAAAAGGAGGAAACACAGCGTCTGGTAATGTCCATGAGTTCAAGACTTCAGGCAGTCATTGCCAACAAAGGGTTTTCAACCAAGTACTAGAAATGTACATTACTCTGTCGCCTTATTGGGGGACACAGAACCGTGGGTGTTATGCTGCTGTCCACTAGGAGGCGACACTATGCATAATCTGAAAAAGATTAACTTTGGCTCTTCCTCTGCAGTATACACCCCTGGACGGCGTCAGCCTTCTCCAGTATTTGCTTAGTGTCGCAGGAGTCACACCTAAGATTTTTTTTTTACTCCGTCTTTTTCCTGGATTTTTTTCCAAAGGACTACAGATGAAGAAAAGAGGGTCTCCAGCGAGACTCCCGGCATGGCTCCCTCCTCGGTCCCCTGTTAGGGGTACCCGGTTGAGGTCGAGGTGGCTGTTCCCCATGTCGCTCCCTCACCAGTCCCTCGGGTACTGGTTCGAGGTCGAGACCCCCCTCCTTCCTCAGTTCCATCCGGCTCTGGGTTGAGGTCGAGGCGACGATGAAGCCCCCTGACGGTGACAGCAGCACCCTCCCTAATCCCCCTCTGGGGGTATTAGGTTGAGACACCGCAGGTAGGGCCTGTACCAGGGACCCCAGTCCACCTGTGGGCTCCTTTTGGGACCGGGGGAGGTGCAGCGAGGCACGGCATTTATCAGAGACCGGGCTCCCTGCGCCCCGGTCTCTGCAGCAATGGCGCCCCAAGGGACCCTCCACAGGGCCCCAGTCACATATATGGCCCCACCGCCAGCTCTCCTTTCATTCTGGGGGGTTCTGGTTTAAATCCGACCCCCCCCGCAGACGACCGCGCCGTCCTGGAGCTCTGCTGGGCAGGAGACCTCAAATTTAGGCCGCGGCTTCGGCCTAGCCGAAGTCGCCGCCCCATTCCCGCCGCCCGGCCCACCCCCCGGATGACGAAAATGACACTGCAGTGTCATAGAAGGGGCGGATCGAGGCTGGAGGGGCGCGCTTTTACATGGCCCAGCGCGCCCTTTTCCAGCTTTCCGCCCCCTTCCCTCTCCACCTCAGAATCCGGTGGCCATCTTGCTGCACCTGGAAGAACGCAGCACAGCAGTCTCCGGGGGGCACAGGACGGGGGACTTATCAGCGCTGGACCTAAGGGGGAGCACCGGTGGGGTAAGATCACAGCTGGGTCCTTGTTACTCAGCTGTGAATTCCTATACCATATAGCGCTCTCCTACTCCTTTCCTCTGCGTAAATACCCCTGTAGGGCCTCCACTAATCAGCCTAGGTACTATGTCGGGCTCAAGGAAAAGAACCAGGCAAGACTGCTTTTATGCAGTCTGCACAGCCTGCAAGGCCACTCTCCCCAGAGGCAGCACGTACCCGCACTGCCGGGATTGTACCCAAAAAACAGGATCAGAACCCCAAGAAGTCCCTACCAACGCTTCTGCGACCGCTTCTGTGCCGGAATGGGCGACTCAGATGTCGCAGTCTATGACACAATCTATAGATAACCTGACCTCCACATTACTGCAGGCTCTGCAGGGTCATGTCTCGGCTATGAACGTTACCCAGCAAAGGGACGTCCGGTCTCATGATCAGGGCGCTTCCGACAGTTCGAGGCGTAAGCGGACCCACAGGTCGCGTTCAGCTGCGTCCTCACATAGCAATAGGTCTTCCCCCTCCAGGGAAAGACACAGTGGCCTCAGGTCACCAAGGCCGTCCCCTGATAGAGAAGGACAATGCGGATCTCCACAACGATCCCAGACCACGGGAAACCTCCGCTCTAGTTCGCCCGCTAGGGAGCTCCTTAGCGATGCGCAGGACTCAGAGGGCATATGTGACTCCAATTCAGATAACGAAACAGAGAACGCTTTGCTCCCTTGTCCCCCTAGCAATACTGCGATAGTTGAGGATATCGTCTCTTCCATCCTTCGGGTGCTGGACATTTCAGATCCAACCCCGGAAGCACCAGAACACAAGATTTCCTTTGAAAGTGTTCAGAAACCATCGAAGGTCTTCCCTAATCACCCGGAATTTCAAAAAAATCCTTTCTAAGCATTTTTCGCAGCCTGAGAAAAAATTCACTAATCGCAAGTATTTGGAAGCAAAATACCCCTTTCCACAGAAAGACACCAAGGATTGGACAGATCCGCATGAAGTGGACCCTCCAGTCTCTAGGCTGGCAGCTCAAATGCTTCTCTCGCTGCCGGACAGTTCAACCCTCAAGGACACAGCAGACAGACAAGTCGAATGCATGGCTTGTTCAATCTTTGAAGCGGCAGGTGCCTCTTTGGCTCCCGCATTTGCTTCAGTTTGGGCAGCCAAGGCCATCATGGCTTGGGCTGATCTATTGCAAAAGGGCCTTCAAGCTTCAAATCCTCAGCTGGCAGACCAGGCGGTGCAAATTGCAGTGGTGGCAGATTACATGGTCCATGCAGCGTTGGACTCTGCAAGAGGAATAGCGGGAATAGCATCAAACGCCATCACAATCCGGCGTATTCTCTGGCTAAGAGAATGGAAAGCGGATGCGGCCTCAAAAAAGTCCCTAACAAATCTCCCGTACTTCAGTGGCCGTCTTTTCGGTGAAAAGCTGGATACAATGATATCCAATGCTACCGGGGGCAAAAGTACTTCCCTCCCTCAACTAAGACCAAAACGCACGTTTAAAAGGCGGTAATCAATCTCGTTTCCAATCCTTTCGGAATTCTTCGGGCTGGTCCGTCTCACGCCCAGCACAAAACCGTAATCGTTCCCCCCGCAGGGACAACACACGTGCGGCACAGAGGCCGGACAGGAACTGGCAATCAAAGGCAAGCCAGGCAAAACCTAAAGGAGGAAAACCTCAGACTTTTCCCGCATCCTGACTCATGCCCTCTGGAAGACACCCCACTTGTAGGCTGACGACTGCTACTCTTTCAGCAGGTCTGGCTGCCTATTACAGAAGACAAGTGGGTCAAGGAAATAGTGTCTTCAGGATACAAAATCGAGTTTACTACCAGCCCACCGCACAGGTTTTTTCCCTCTGTCCCTCCAAAATCCCCGCTCAAAGCTCAGGCCTTCCGTCAAGCGGTTTCTTCCCTCCTGCGAGCAGGAGTCATAGTGCCAGTCCCAGCAGAAGAGCGCTTCCGAGGGTTCTACTCCAACCTGTTCGTGGTGCCCAAGAAGGGAGGCAGCGTCCGACCCATACTAGACCTCAAGCAACTCAACAAGTACGTTCGAGTTCGTCACTTCCGCATGGAATCCCTCCGGTCAATCGTTGCGTCTATGGAAAAAGGAGAATATCTTGCCTCCATAGACATACAGGACGCATACCTGCATATACCGATTGCTCCCGCCCATCAGAGGTTTCTCAGATTCGCAATCAACCAAGACCATTACCAGTTTGTGGCCCTCCCGTTCGGTCTGGCCACGGCTCCCAGAACATTTACAAAGGTCATGGCAGCTACCATGGATGTTCTGCACTCCAGAGGCATAATAGTCGTTCCATACCTGGACGACCTTCTCATCAAGGCCCCCACCCTCAAGGACTGCGAGTTCAACGTCTTGATCACGATCGACACTCTGACGCGCCTGGGATGGTTAGTCAATTTACGGAAGTCCTTGACTACCCCGAGTCAGTCTCTGACCTTCCTGGGGATGCTATTCGACACCTCCAAGGGTCTGGTGATCCTCCCCAGGGACAAGGCACTGGCTCTCCATCTGGGAGTTCACACACTCCTCCGCAATTCCCCCAGATCTCTTCGGTATGCCATGAGAGTACTTGGCAGGATGGCAGCAGCAATGGAGGCGGTTCCATTTGCCCAGTTTCACCTCAGACCCCTTCAACTGGCCATCCTCAAGTCCTGGGACAGGAATCCGTTCTCCCTCGACCAGGAGTTCCGGTTATCGGCAAACACCAGGAGGTCCCTGCACTGGTGGCTCAAGCCAACCTCGCTTGCAAGGGGAAAATCCTTTCTCTCCGGTCAATGGAAGGTTTTGACCACCGACGCAAGCCTTATGGGTTGGGGCGCGGTGCACCTACATCACAGAGCGCAAGGCAGGTGGTCACCAAGGGAATCGACCATGCCCATCAACATCCTGGAAATTCGGGCCTTCTTCCTGGCGTTGAAAGCCTTCCATCACTTGCTGGCAGACTCTCATATCGGAGTACAGTCGGACAATGCCACGGCAGTAGCATACGTGAACCATCAAGGCGGCACTCGCAGCATCCAGGCGATGACCGAAGTAACGCGTATCCTACAATGGGCGGAGGCTGCAAGGTCGGTACTCTCCGCGGTCCACATTCCGGGTGTGGACAACTGGGAAGCCGACTATCTCAGCCGACAAGGAATGGACTCGGGGGAATGGTCTCTCCATCCCGAAGTCTTCTGTCAGATCTGTCATCGTTGGGGGACCCCGACGTGAATCTGATGGCATCCCATCTCAATGCCAAGGTTCCCAATTTCATGGCCAGGACGCGCGATTCGCGGTCGCTCGGAGCAGATGCCCTGGTTCAGGACTGGACCCAGTTCCAGCTTCTGTACATTTTTCCACCCCTCCCCCTGATCTCCAGAGTCCTGAGGAAGATCAAACAAGAGGGTGTTCCCACCATTCTGATCGCTCCAGACTGGCCCAGGCGTACATGGTACGCCGACGTCGTGCAACTCACAGCAGACGCTCCCTGGCGTCTCCCCACACGTCCCGACCTCCTGTCACAAGGCCCGATCTTCCACCAGAACTCAGGGGCTCTCAATTTGACGGCGTGGCCATTGAGACCTGGGTTTTGACCCAAGCAGGTTTTTCACCGGACGTTGTTAAAACCATGATCAGGGCTCGAAAGCCAACTTCAGCCAGGATTTACTATCGTACCTGGAAGGTTTTCTTCACATGGTGCGACTCTCGTGGGCAGATTCCACTTACCTATTCTCTTCCAAAGGTCCTCGGGTTCCTTCAGTCAGGCCTGGACGCCGGGCTATCCCTGGGCTCGCTGAAGAACCAGGTGTCAGCGCTTTCAGTGCTCTTTCAGAGGCGTATTGCTAACAAGCCGCAAGTGAAGACTTTTCTCCAAGGGGTTTCCCGATTGGTTCCCCCCTACAAACGTCCGTTGGAGACGTGGGACCTCAACCTGGTCTTGACAGCACTACAGTCACCTCCTTTTGAACCCCTTAGGGTGGTCTCACTCCGCTTTCTATCACAGAAAGTGGTTTTCCTGGTGACAATCACCTCGCTACGCAGGGTATCTGAACTTTCAGCTCTTTCCGGTATCACGGCACACACTACGCGGGCTGTAGGGGCCTCTTGGGCCATTCGGCATCAAGCCTCAGCACATCAGGTGTGTAAGGCAGCCACTTGGACTAGCCTGCACACATTTACAAAACACTACAGAGTGCATACCCAGTCCTCAGCGGATGCGAGCCTGGGTAGACGGGTCCTGCAGGCGGCAGTACCCCAAGTCTAGGGGACTGTCAGCACAATATTCGTCCACTGCTTCCCACCCAGGGACTGCTTTAGGACGTCCCACGGTTCTGTGTCCCCCAATAAGGCGACAGAGTAAAGGAGATTTTTGTGTACTGACCGTAAAATCTCTTTCTCTTAGCCTTTAATTGGGGGACACAGCTCCCACCCTGTTGCCCTTGCGGGCCGTTGTTACGGTTGGGTTCTCATATTGTTGTTTGAGCCTGTTTATAGTAGTATTTTTTTACAGGCATGGTTATGTTTCTGGTATATTCCTCCTAATGCTTTTGCACAAAACTGGAGAAGGCTGACGCCGTCCAGGGGTGTATACTTCAGAGGAGGAGCCAAAGTTAATCTTTTTCAGATTATGCATAGTGTCGCCTCCTAGTGGACAGCAGCATAACACCCACGGTTCTGTGTTCCCCAATTAAAAGCTAAGAGAAAGAGATTTTACGGTGAGTACACAAAAATCTCCTTTTCTCGTTCGCCTTATTGGGGGCTACAGAGACCATGGGGTGTATGCTGCTGCCACTAGGAGGCTGACACTATGCACAAAAAAAGGTTAGCTCATCCTCCGCAGTGTACACCCCACCGACCGGCAGGGAATTCCTCAGTTTAGCTTAGTGTCAGTAGGCGGTGGACACGGGTCTTTAATTAGACCCATATCTACCTCGATGTGCGTCGTTCCTTTTCAAGTTTTCCCGGAGGGATACAGTGTGAATGGTCACAACTGTACTCCCACAAGGAGTCTGTGAGAACGGCGTGTACTGCCACCCCGTATCCTCGCAGCTCTCCGTAGCAGGACCACCAGCCCTCCAGGCGGACGCCAACACGAAGATGTGTCAGCGATCCAGAGGGTCCTCGTCGCCAGTCTCCCACCCACTCGCCTACCAGAGCCTGTCGGTTGGAGGAGACGCAGACTCTTCAGGTACAGGTACTTTCTTCTGGATTCGGGCCCGGGACGGGTAAGTATGGGGACCCTTTGGCCAGCAGCATTCCTCCCCGAGGGCGCGTTCGCAGCGTCTTCCCTGGAGCAGGGATGTGGTGGCGCTGCAATCTCCTGCGCCCATCCTGCTCCTACAGCCAGCCACTTCACCGTCCTCTTCTCCCCCGACACTCTGATCGGGTATCCCAGGGTCCTCTCGCGGCGGCGCTCGCATTGCGGCACCTCCGCGCCGACCCCGTGCTGACAGGCGGCCGCCGCTAGTAATTTAGGCCCCGGCTTCAGTTTGGGCCTACTCCGGTATCGCGGCCACGCCCCCCCGCCCCTTTCTACTAAGCGGGCTTCTCTCCCGCCCGTTCCAGGCCCTCCCACCGCCCTTCTTAGCCTGTTCCTAGCCAGGGGCGGTGCCGGATTCTGCAGGCGGTTAGCTCCGCCCTCCTTCTTCCCCTGGGAGCGCGTTTTCCCTGATTCCTTCAGGCGGTCGCCATCTTTGCAGCCGCACAGCCGGACGCCCCTGTCAGCCAGATATCGCTCCCTGGGCCTGTCCGCCGGATATTCCTCTGACCTGCATCTGCAGAGTGGTGGATACCTTCGTCTCTGGGGTCACCGGACCGTGAGTAGCTCTGCATCTGCAGGCTGACACCCTTCTCTGCACCCTGTCCCCCAACCTTCCGGCTCTCCCTCAGATTTTCACTATGTCTAACTCCAAATCTGACCGTAACCGCCCTGCGGCTCCCCCCTGCACTCTAGTCAAGTTCTTTGCATGCTCTTCCTGCAATCGCAAACTTCCCTCAGGTCAGTCCACTTCCCTCTGCCTGGATTGTAGCAATCCTATTCAACCTGACGCCGCCCAGGAGCCATCTACGGCCCCAGGCGAGAGTGAAGCCCCCCATGCTCGTCTCGGCCTCGTCTCTTATCACAGTCAGTGGCAGACCTCACCAAGGTGTCTCAGTCCCTAGTAGCCGTTCTGGATAAGTTGCCCCTGGACACCTCTACAGGGTCCAGCAGGCCTCAAGAGGTTCCATCTGAGTCGGCCAGCGTTAGTCGCAAAAGACCCAGGCAGGATCTCCAGCCGGAATCCTCTCCTCGCCCCATGTCTCCACATAGTCCTCGGCAGCCTCCCTCCCGGGCCTCCTCACCCGAGTCAGGTGAAGCGCTCTCGGACAGGTCATCTGAAGGGATCTTAGAGCTGGATTCGGACCAGGATGCGAACATGAGGGTTACTGTGTAGAACCTCATTGCAGCGATCCATCAGACCTTCGACATTGCTGACCCCCCCTGCGAAATCCTCAGATCAGGAGGTTTCGTTCAGACGGGAGGAAACACCCTCCAGGGTATTCCCTTTACATTCCGAGTTTGGAAAGATTTTTACCAGGGAAAGAGGAGATCCGACCAGACGCTTTCAACGAGGAAAGCGTCTCGGCGTTCTGTACCCGTTTGCTAAAGAGCTCACGGACAACTGGTCTGCTTGCCCCTCGGTCGATCCGCCCTTGTCCAGGCTTTCTAATAACACGGTTCTCCCGCTGTCAGGCGTGGCGTCTCTGAAGGATTCTAATGATAGGATTATAGAATCCCTAGCGAAGTCTGCCTTCGAAGCGGCTTCGACGGCGGTATGCCCAATTTTTGCCTCATCTTGGGCAGCAAAGGCTATAGCCACTTGGGCAGAGGATCTTCGTCAGGGCATCCTAGAGAAAGCACAACCAGATCGATTGGCCGATCACGCCAATCAGATTTTCCATGCGGGGGATTATCTGCTTTCTGCTTCTTTGGATGCCGCATCCTGCGCAGTTCAGGCGTCAAGTAACGTTGTGGCAATCCGACGTACAATTTGGCTCAAGGCCTGGCAGGCGGACCTGTCTTCTAAAAAGTCTCTTACTAATCTCCCTTTTCAGGGAGGGCGCCTCTTTGGATCCCAATTGGACCAGATTATTAAGGACGCCACCGGAGGCACGAGTTCTCTCCTGCCTCAGTCCAAGCCTCGCAGACCCCCAATAAGGCGTCAGTTTCGACCCTTTCGGGCTTACCGCCGTTTGAATACGGCGGAGACCTCCTCCAACCTACAAAGACCGCAGGCACGCCAAGATAGGAAGAAAGTTTCCTTCAGACCCACTCCCTCCTGGCGCTCCCACTCTTCGCAGGGCAGACCATCCAAATCCGGATCTGGACGGTCCACATCAGCATGACTATCCTCGGACTCCCGAGGGTCCCTTCCAATTGGGAGGTCGACTCCTGTTCTTCAAGGACGTCTGGCTGGCCTCAGTAGAGGACGCTTGGGTCAGGGAGGTTGTATCGTGAGGATACAAGATAGAGTTCGTCTCTCTTCCACGGGATCGTTTCTTCGAATCCCGTCCTCCAAAAGATCCAGCTTTGATCCCGGGGTTCTTTACGGCCATCGTCTCTCTCCTCAGTTCCGGGGTGATTGTGCCCGTTCCCGAATTGGAGTGGTTTACAGGGTTTTATTCAAACCTGTTTGTCGTGCCGAAAAAAGACGGGGCGGTCCGACCCATCTTGGATCTCAAGCTGCTCAACAAGAGAGTTCGCCTTCGCCACTTCCGGATGGAGTCGGTTCGTTCGGTAATCGCTTCCATGGAGGAGCAGGAATTCATGTGTTCGATAGACATCCAAGATGCCTATCTACATGTTCCCATATTCTCCGGACATCAGAAGTTCCTGCGTTTTGCGGTTCGCCAGGAACATTACCAGTTCGTCGCGCTGGTCTTCGGTCTCTCCACCGCTCCCAGAGTCTTCACGAAGATCATGGCTGCGTTGATGACCTTGTTGAGGATCAGAGGTCTCGTTCTTTTTCCGTACCTCGACGATATTCTGATCAAAGCTCCCGCTTTCCAACAGGCATGCCTCAGTTTGGCGATCGTCCTAGACACTCTTTCCAATTTCGGGTGGATCGTCAACAGGAAAAAGTCCTGTCTGGTCCCTACTCAACGTCTTGTGTTTCTGGGCCTACTGTTCGACACTCGTCGGTCAAGGGTCTTTCTCCCACAAGAGAAGATTCTCTCCCTGCAGCAGGATGTACGATCGCTGCAGACCACACGATTTCCGTCCCTCCGTACAGCTATGAGGGTCCTGGGAAAGATGGTGGCGGCGATAGAGGCAGTTCCCTTTGCCCAATTTCACGCCAGGCCTCTCCAACAGGCCATTCTGTCGAGGTGGAACAGGTCGGCTCTGTCCCTGGATCGCCCTGTTCGCCTTTCATGCCGGATCAAGCGGTCACTCAACTGGTGGTTGACGTCACCTCTCATCCTCTTGGGGCGGTCTTTTCTTCCTGTTCACTGGCAGATTGTAACAACGGAAGCCAGCCTCCTCGGCTGGGGTGCAGTGTTCCGCAATCACGCTGTTCAGGGTCGTTGGTCGACTCAAGAATCTGCTCTGCCGATCAATGTCCTAGAGATACGAGCGATCCATCTGGCTCTCGTCCACTGGGAGAGGCTCCTCAGGGGCCTGCCTGTCCAGATTCAGACAGACAATGCCACTGCGGTGGCATATGTCAGCCGTCAAGGAGGGACACGGAGTGTCTCAGCCCTGGCAGAAGTGTCCAAGATCCTTCAGTGGGCAGAGATTTCGGTACCGACAATCTCCGCGGTACACATTCCCGGCGTAGACAACTGGGCCGCCGATTTTCTCAGCCGCGAGGGTCTCGCGGCAGGAGAGTGGTCCCTACATCCGGAGGTATTTCTTCAGCTCTGCCGTCATTGGGGAACCCCGGACGTAGATCTGCTAGCTTCTCGCCTCAACAGGAAAGTCCCACAGTTTGTATCCAGGTCTCGAGATCCTCTCGCAGTGGGCGCTGACGCCCTGGCCATTCCTTGGTCGCAGTTCGAGCTCCCCTGCCTCTTCTTCCCAAGCTGTTGAAGAAGATCAAAGCAGAAGGAATTCCAGTCATTCTCATCGCCCCGAATTGGCCCAGAAGGTCTTGGTTCGCGGACATTGTCAACCTTCTCGCGGACGCCCCCTGGAAGCTTCCAGACAGGGCAGATCTGCTGTCTCAAGGCCCGATTTGCCACCCCAATTCTCGGCTGCTCAATTTAACGGCGTGGCTGTTGAGACCGAGGTTTTGAAACGAGCAGGATTCTCCAGTCGAGTAATTCATACCATGATCCGAGCCAGGAAGCCATCATCTTCCAAAATTTACTACCGTACTTGGAAGGCCTATTTCACTTGATGTGAGGCGAACAATCTGGTTCTTGAGGTTCTGCAAGGTTCTCCTTTTGAACCTTTCAGGGATGTTTCCCTTTCTCTCCTTTCTTGGAAGGTAGCTTTTCTGGTGGCCATCACTTCCATCCGGCGCGTGTCAGAATTGGCGGCTCTTTCTTGCCGCTCTCCTTTCTTGGTACTTTACCAGGACAAGGTAGTTCTGCGGCCTCCGTCCTCTTTTCTTCTGAAGGTGGTGTCCTCCTTTCACCTCAATGAGGATATTGTTCTGCCGTCCTTCTGTCCGTGTCCAACTCACCCTCGGGAGCGGTCCCTGAACAAGCTGGATCTGGTCAGGGCAATGAGAGTCTATCTGTCTAGGACGACTTCTTTGCGAAAGACACTCTCTCTTTTCGTCATTCCAGATGGGGTGCGGAAAGGTTACCCGGCTTCCAAAGCTACTATTGCTCGCTGGATCAGATCGACAATTTTGGAGGCCTACCGGGTTTAGCATCGAGTGGCCCCTCCGGGGATCAGAGCGCACTCTACCCGGGCAGTGGGCGCTTCCTGGGCGGTACGCCACAGAGCCTCCGCGCTGCAGCTTTGCAAAGCTGCAACCTGGTCTTTGGTTCACACGTTTGTGAAATTCTACAAGGTCCACACCTACGCTTCGGCGGACCCCAGCCTAGGTAGAAGGATCCTGCAGGCAGCGGTGGTGAGTCCACTGGCCTGATGGAAGTTTGTTTCCCACCCCAGGGACTGCTTTGGGACGTCCCATGGTCTCTGTGTCCCCCAATAAGGCGAACGAGAAAACAGGATTTTTGGGTTGCTTACCGTAAAATCTGATTCTCGGAGCCTTCCTTGGGGGACACAGCACCCTCCCATGTTCTACAACTCCTGTTCTTACTTTGGTTGATTGGTTACAGTTGAGTTGTTTGTTCTGTTTTCAATCTATTCTGTTACTTCTCCTACTGCTTTCTCACTGAGGAATTCCCTGCCGGTCGGTGGGGTGTACACTGCGGAGGAGGAGCTAACCTTTTTTTGTGCATAGTGTCAGCCTCCTAGTGGCAGTAGCATACACCCCATGGTCTCTGTGTCCCCCAATGAAGGGCTCCGAGAAACAGATTTTACGGTAAGCAACCCAAAAATCCTGTTTTTATTTACAATTATTTAATCTGCCAATTACTTTTGGTCTCTTTAAAAACAGGGTGGCACATTTTAAGAAGCTGAAACTCCCAAACCCTTCATCCAATTTTAATGTGGATACCCTCAAATGAAAGCTGAAAGTCTGAGCTTCAACTGCATCTGAATTGTTTTGTTTAGAATTCATTGTGGTAATGTCTAGAACCAAAATTAGAAAAATGTTGTCTCTGTCCAAGTATATATGGACCTAACAGTATGTCTTCCTCACATCCAGCGGTGGGTCATGAATTTTTCTTTAACGAATGGTCTGCCAGCTTGAGTCCTTTTTTTCATTTAATGGATGACTTCTTTAGTACGAGAGCCCCAGCTAATTTTGCTACCAGATCATTTTGCCTGGTGTTCGATTCAGATAAAAAAAAGCGATAATCCTCTTCATCCCTGATCGGCTCTCTTCCTGGAGCTAGCAATTTTGTGGCTCTGTTTATCATGTTTGCTGTTCAATCAGAACAAAAGGAACTGTGCCCCTTCTGTTTCACAGTCAGTCAGGGTCCTGCTTTTTTGAACAGGAATATCACATTTTCCGCTGGTTTTCCTTTCTTCTTTTATCAGGCTTGTTCAGATTCTGCAAAACACTCATTGATCTGTGACTGGCTGAAAGGAGATATTCTGGGTGACAAACTGCTCTCTCTGGCAAGTGATTTGTGCAGCACGGGGTTAATGGAACGGACGAGGCAACAAGAACCGGACTGCGGCGATAAATGGGCTCTGCTCAGTCTGGTGCTGTCCGAGAACGTTAAGAATGGTGAGTGGGACCCACGCAGCTTCTCAGCCTTGCTATTAAATATCCCAGTTTATCCATGGTATGTGACAACCGGGCTTCCCTCGCTTTTCCCTTCCCTCGCTTTTCCCTTCCCTCGCTTTTCCCTTCCCTCGCTTTTCCCTTCCCTCGCTTTTCCCTTCCCTCGCTTTTCCCTTCCCTCGCTTTTCCCTTCCCTCGCTTTTCCCTTCCCTCGCTTTTCCCTTCCGTCGCCGTGCCCTTCCCTCGCCGTGCCCTTCCCTCGCCGTGCCCTTCCCTCGCTTTGCCCTTCGATAATAATTGTGTTTTTTCTCTCCAGAGTCTTTGATTGCAGAGGTTTATGTAGAGAAGATAGTCGATAAGCTCCACTGGGCGCTGGCACGAGCCAAAGATCTCTCTGAGGCCGGCGACATTGAGCAGTCTGTGTCCTTCATCTGCGATGTGGCTTCCAACTTCTTCAGTTCTGTAAAAGACTGTTTGCAAATGCCGTCAGCCGAGGACCTGCTTCTCTCCATTTTCCAGCTTTGTGCCCAACCCTCCGACACCACCCATTTATCAGGTAGACCCATTACAGTCGTCATTTGTTTTTCTCCATTTGCTTTTATAGAACCAACTTACTGAAGGGCGGCACTTCTAGTTCAAAATATATATAAAAAAGACCAATAAATCCCTAATGACGCTTCCTTGGTTCCTCGCTGTTTTTGTTTACCAGGCTCCCATGATGGCACAGCATGACCCCACACATGACCACTGCAGCCCCTCACTATACCTCTAAGGGCACTTAATGGTCTCAGGGATCATCTGGACTTCACTGCTAAATGTCGACCAGCAGGAAAGTGTCGGCACTGGAGAAAGGATAGTATTGCTCCTATTGGAGTTTATTAGTGATGAGCGAATGTGCTCAGGTAAGGTGTTATCTGAGAATGCTCGAATGCTAATAGTGACTTCAGCGTGCTCGAATTCTATGTTCAAGTCGCCACGGCTGCATGTTTAATGGCTGTTCGACAGCCGTAACACATGCAGAGATTCCCTGTTTGTTAGGCTGTCCGTGCATGTGTTGTGGCTGTCGAACAGCCACGAAACATACAGCCGTGGCGACTCGAACATAGAATTTGAGCACGCCCAAGTCACTCTATTAGCACGCGAGCATGGTGGATAACACCTTACCTGAACCCGCTCACTCATGACTAGAGTTTACCTAATCCAACATTGATGTTGGGAATTAAAAGCTAAACCAAACTCTGAATTTAAGGTCTTGTGAAAAAAATAAAAAAAAAAAACAATCATTTACAAATAACATTTCCAAATAACTTTGCAATTTACCTCTTATTTTAAATCCTTTTCATTCAGAAGAGAAAGGGAGTTCTACCACTCAACCTGTATCATTGGAGGCAGGAGCAAAAGCTTGTTTATGGCTTGTTGCCTAGGTTACTGGCCACCTCCTGCAGTGCATCAGCTGTGGCCAGTTTCTTAGGCATGGAGCACAGCCCTTACAAGCTCTTTGTAGTACAGCTTTCAAGCACTATGAGGCTTCTTGCTCCAGGGTAACGTCAGGCTGATGGCGACATCGGAGAACGCACAGTTTGGAACGTCATTGCACCAACCCTCATGTCCGGACTGTCAGTCATCAGGAGCTGCTGTGTTAGGACAGCATATCTTAAAGTCATGATGTTTCATGGCAGTAAAAATGTTAAACGGGATTTACTCGGCTGATTGTTGGCACATGATCGACTTCCGCTTCATGATCATGGGGCTCTTCAGAGCACCATTCCTTAGGATCAGTGGGGGGTCCCAGCGGTAGGACCCCCATCAATCGGGATGTTATTCCCTGTGTCATGGATCGGGGATAACTCATAAATTTTAACACTCCCTTAAAGAAACAAGTTCTTTTGAAATGTAAATCTAATAAATTTAGACATTCAAGTGAATTTTGAACTGATTGGCGTTAATCAGCGCGGTTCTGTACTGGGACACAGGGAGAAAGTTTAATAAGATTTTCTTGGAATATCAGTTTTTGGGTTTGCAAAGGTTATCTCTGACGTGACAAGTTCACTGTCCTCTTCCCATTAGAAGCGTTACTGCTGAAGCTGAAGCATACATGGATGTCCGGACTGAATTCCCTCGTCTACAGCGTCCCTCAGGGGAGCACGTTTTTGAATCGCTCAGCCCGGTGGCTAAAGGATCAGCTCGAGGCGTCACATCTGACTGTTCGGAGGTAAGGGCTGTGACTGGGATTTACATTGAAGCAAATGGCTTTAACTTATGTAAAGGAGGGAAAAATAAAAGATTAAACACTGCGGGGCTTGCTATGCGCAGGATCGCTGTCAGATCGGTTCTCATTCTTTGAAAACAATATGTCATGAAAATCCGTTTTCTGGTATCCAAAAAGTTTCAAAACGCTGGCACCAGGTGTGTTTGCACCAATCCTGGCACTTAAAAACGTGCTGTCTGACCTTTCCGCCTGTCTCTACTTCCTGCTGCTGCAATGACAGCCTGAGATGATGGCGTGACTGCTGCAGTCAATCACAGCAGGAGGCGGCACCACCGCTATGGACAGTCATTGGAATTGAAGACTAGCGGGGGAACTGGCGGTGGATTGGTGAGATATTGCTTCATTCAGAGATTCACTTTCCCATCTACAGGCATTTATGATGACGTCACGTTGACAGCGCTGCAGTCAATTGGTGAGCTCAGCAGCTCTGTGTAGATTGCACAAGCCTCTCAGATTTGCTGAAGTTATTGATTGGCTGCAGCGCTGACAACGTAACATCAGTGCTGCAGACAAAAATAAACACCAGGTGCAACGGTGGGGACCCAGCGCTGGACCCGGGGAGTGTGTTTCAAGTACAGTGGGTTTAAAAAAAAATAAAAATCTGCTCCTGGGGACAAGGATTTGCTGAAAATGGAAAGGCATGAGGAGGACTTAATGGAAACCTTGATGGGATAGTTGTACTAATCCAGCGTGTTGTAATCAGATGTGTCACTGTCGATGTGATGATACTTCAACACCCCCTAAGGCACTTTAAGGCTAATTTACATTTCCCTGCTTGTCACTTCCAAATGATTTCAGCCTACAGTCACTTATCGGCGCTGTGGATAACCTGCATGACAAGATTCTGCAGTCTGGTCCATCCATCTCTCATATACTGGTCGAGCAAGTGTCCAAAATGATGCCAAGTGACGACCGGTGGCAGAAGATGCGTCAGAGTCTCCCAGGACAGGTCAGTGTGTATTGATACTACAGCATGGCTGTAGAGGGAATGTCTGCCCTCCTCCGACACCGGGACCTGAGTTTGACTGCTAGCTCTGCACCCCCTATAGTCCCCCCCTCGGTGTCTGATGAGGCTATATTATTGTGACGGTTCTGCTCTGTTTACAGTGGTCAAGCAAGCCTCTCTTGGAAGGCCGACTAAGCATGAACTCGGAAACATCTGGGACGGATCACAAATCATTCCCCAAATCTTGGCTGCCACACCACCTCTGCGCGGCCGCCCTGCTCAGCAAGATGGCTTTCAGAGTGCTGGAGAACAACGCGTTATCGAAAGACGAGGACGCAGAGAGGACGATGAACGTCGCCGGTAAGAGGCAATGACCGACTCTTACTCCAACCCTTCATTTTCTTTTGACACTTTTTCTTATGTTCGGAGTTCCCTTTTTTTGTCGATGCTGCAGCTGCCAAGATCTTCATCCCGAATGTAGGCCAGAAACGACTTATGTTTAGAAGAAGGCCAATTAGCGTCCGTTAACGGTCCAGCTGGATCGCTCCGGGAACATTGTGGATTGTTTCGCCCACACATCAGACTTTTTCCACTCTCAGTATATTGTAGGGGAGAAGTGCAGATCTGTACTGAGGTCGCCTGGTCAAACAGCATTTTTTTTTCCCCTTCCACTCCCAGTTTCCGGAACACTTCATTTATCTTCTACGTCGTCTGGTGATAGACTGTGGAGATACGGTTAAGCGTTAAGTCTTTCCTTGCTGACATTCCTCCTCTAAAAGATGACTTCTCTCATTCAGCGGTGAAATATGGGGTGGAAACTGACAAAAATACTCGGGAAGTATTCTGAAAATATAGAAATAGCTCTGACACCGGGTGCACGGTGCTGACTGTGACCAATGCAGGAATGTCAGAGCCAAGGTCAGGAGTTTAATTTTAATTGGATATTCCCATTTTCTAAAGTGATGTTGTATCCCTTTATGAAGGGTGGGGGGAGTCATACTTTCAGGGGTCCTGAGCATAATGATGCTGCAGTGCTAATTCAGCATTGCAACCCCTTCTCTGTTCTCTCCCAGCCGGTGCAAGGAAGATGTGGTACGGCCCCGCTCCTTCCGTTCCCGAGAAAGCGAACGATGCCCTGCGGCCCCCATTATTATCAGGATAGAAAGAGACAGACGCAGTGACTTCTACAGGTGGAACAAGGGTCCGGGGAAACTTGCTGTGGAGACGAATGCGGGTCTCTGATATTCCCATTATTCCTGTCGTTTTCCCGTTTGCTCAGTTGCAGAGATGCTGTATAGCTTTCAGTGGTGCGAAGAGCTGGAGAGACCGCCAGCCATCATCAGCGAGTGCCGCGCTATGCTAAATGTAATGGACATAACCTACGAGAGAGTGATGGAGCTTGCTGCCCGCCATTCTACTTTGCTGGATCTGCTCTACGACAGGTAATTCACGGGGGGTGACGTCTCTGGTCTTCCTACAGTAAGGGTATGTTCACACGCTGAGGATTCTGCTGCGAATCTACTGCGGATTGGCCTCTGCAGATTCGCAGCAGTTCCGCAGACAGGGTACAGTACAATGTAAGTCTATGGGATTTACCATCCGCTGTGCACATGATGCAGATTTTTCCCTGCGGAACAGCTGCGGTTTGAAATCCGTAGCATGTCAATTCATTCTGCGGATTCCGCTGCGGTTTGACACCTATTCCATTGTCCAGGTGTCAAGCCGCAGGGGAAAACCGCTGGCCAATCCGCAGGAAAATCCGCTGGTGAATCCGCAGCGTGTGCACATACCCTAAAAATCACCAACATCCTCTATTTGTGCCGCATATTTACTCCATATCCTCATCCTTTTTATCCCCCATAAATTATCACCGATTTCCTCTCACCGACAGGTCTTTAGCAAGTGGAGCAATCTGGTCCTTGACTCTTCACAAGTTTATTCATGTCAGCAGTCCGGGACACGATGATCTGAAGCGGCTGACGGCGAGCACACAGAGGTGGGTGATCTGGTCTTATTTTAGCCTGAGAGGTTTCTCACTGATTTGCGCTTTTTTTTTTTCTTTATATCTATAATTAAAATTTCCCCTATAAAATAAAAAGTCCAAAAGTGTGGACCTCGCATGATAATTCGCGTTCTTACGTCACCAATCATCCAACATTTGCCGGTCACATAAATTACACGTCTGGACTGCGAACTTATGGGGTCTCCTCGACTCTCCGACTATTGTCTTTTATTGCATAATTCCGAGCTCTTGTAGAATAACTGTATCTGCAGTTTGTCGTGTCTTTTCCTCTCACATTCAGAGACCCTTCCTATGAAAAATGGGATTGATCATCTTGGATCTGTTGTTGTTTTGGTTTTTTTTGTTTTTTTTTTTAACCCCCAGAAAATATATTTTCACGGCATGTGTTAAAGCTTCTCACCTACCCACTAAGTGTCCATACGCCACATCTTGGTTCCAATTTCTGTTCCATATCTTCCGTGTCAGGAGGTCAACATTATAATAAGAGAGGTGCAGAATAGCGAGGTAACCCGGCACTCAGATGGACACGTTTATGACACGGGAGGGTGTGGTTGAATGCCACCATCAGGCATTCATCACAGCCTCCGTAACATGAATACGTCAGGAGATTTTCCCAGCACGTATGTTCATCAGACGATGTAAACCATGGTGTGAGCATAGCTGAAGATTAATATTTTTCAGCTCAAGAACCCGACCACATCACAGAGCTTTAATATGGCAACTTTAAGGCTTTGTACCAAGTTTCAAGGTTCTCATATTCTCAGGATCACTCGCTAGAAGCACCACTGATCCCAAGAGAAGCCCCCCTGTGAGAATAATACAGAGGTCGAGTGCCTCCACTTCATTCATTCCCTATGAGATTGCAGAATACAGCACTCTGCTATTTCTGGACATCCCATAGACAATGAATGGAGCCGATGTTTGCAAGATCAAGAGATGCTCCCTTCAGACAAAGGCATTTCAGAGCCTTGTTCTTGGGATCAATGGTGGTCCCAGCAGCCAGACCCCTTGAGATCAGTAAGTTATAGGGGATATGTTCCAGACTTGCAACATCATGTGGCATCTGGAGGATTTGTATCTATTAGAGAATATCTCTGTAATACTGCACTATTTAGAGGCACCATATGGCGGCACATACATTGCCTTGCGAAAGTATTTGGCCCCCTGGAACTTTTCAGCCTTTTCCCACATATCATGCTTCATACATAAAGATACCAAATGTAAATTTTTGGTGAAGAATCAACAACAAGTGGAACACAATTGTGAAGTTGAACGAAATTTATTGGTTATTTTACATTTTTGTGGAAATTCAAAAACTGAAATCTTGGGAGTGCGATATTATTCGGCCCCTTTACTTTCAGTGCAGCAAACTCACTCCAGAAGTTCATTGTGGATCTCTGAATGATCCAATGTTGTCCTAAATGACTAATGATGATAAATATAATCCACCTGTGTGTAACCAAGTCTCCGTATAAATGCTCCTGCTCTGTGATAGTCTCAGGGTTCTGTTTGATGCACAGAGCAAGGAACACAACAGGCAGGTCCGTGATACTGTTGTGGAGAAGTTTAAAGCCGGATTTGGATACAAAATGATTTCCAAAACTTTAAACATCCGAAGGAGCACTGTGCAAGCGATCATACTGAAATGGAAGGAGTGTCATACCACTACAAATCTACCAAGACCCAGCCATCCCTCTTTCATGTCAAACAAGAAGACTGATCAGAGATGCAGCCAAGATGCCCATGATCACTCTGGATGAACTGCAGAGATCTACACCTGAGGTGGGACAGTCCATAGGACAACAATCAGTGGTACACTGCACAAATCTGGCCTTTATGGAAGAGTGGCAAGAAGAAAGCCATTTCTCAAAGATATCCATAAAATGTGTAGTTTAAAGTTTGCAACAAGCCACCAGGGAGACACACCAAACATGTGGAAGAAGGTGCTCTGGTCAGATGAAACTAAAATCTAACTTTTTGGCAACAATGCCAAACAATATGTTTGGCGTAAAGGCAACACAGCTCATCACCCTGAACACACCATCCCCACTGTCAAACGTGGTGGCAGCATCATGGTTTGGGCCTGCTTTTCTTCAGTAGGGACAGGGAGGATGGTTAAAATTGATGGGAAGATGGATGGAGCCAAATACAGGACCATTCTTGAAGAAAACCTAATGGAGTCTGCAAAAGACCTGAGACTGGGACGGAGATTTGTCTTCCAACAAGACAATGATCCCAAACATAAAGCAAAATCTACAGTGGAATGGTTCACAAATAAACGTATCCAGGTGTTAGAATGGCCAAGTCATAGTCCAGACCTGAATCCAATCGAGAATCTGTGGAAAGAGCTGAAAACTGCTGTTCACAAACGATCTCCATCAAACCTCACTGAGCTCGAGCTGTTTGCCAAGGAAGAATTTCAGTCTCTTGATGTACAAAACTGATAGAGACATACCTGTTGTGAATTCTCTTTCTGGCCTACCTCTGGTTGCTGGTGAAGGTAGTGGAGATGGTTGTATTGACAGAGGGGTCGCGAGTTCTCTTTCCGGGCTCCCTCTGGTGGTTACAGGCGGTAATGGAGCTGATCTAATTAACAGAGGCCTGCCACCTGATAATGAGGAGGACGATTGGACATTGGGAGTTTCTGACTGGATTTAAGACAGTCGACTCCCTATATTCCTGCTGGTGATTTTTTTCCTGCCTCCTGAGGTCTTAGTATCCAGCTCAGTCCTTGCATGCTCAAGCTAAGTGTTCTTTTGCTATTGTTCACATTTGATTTGGTTTTGTCTATTTCAGTTTCTTTATCGCTTCATTGGGGGACACATATTACCATGGGTGTATGCTGCTGCTGCTAGGAGGCTGACACTATGCAAAAAAGGAAAATTAGCTCCTCCCCGGCAGTATACACCCACTGACAGGCACCAAGTACCTCAGTTTGTGCTTAGTGTCTGTAGGAGGCGGACCGGGACCTCCCCAGATCCGCAGTTAACGATTCCTTTTTCCCTTTTAGGTTTTGTGTGAGTGTATTAATTTTTTCCCATTTATTTTTCAAGTTCAGCTTCGGGAAACAGGGGGTAAATGTTCACCCTGCTTTCCCATATCACGCGGCTGAGCGAGCAATGTGGTGTGACCCACATCGCAACTCTCAGGACCGCAGGCAGGACTTTTTCCCTATCACCCTCGGGTGCTACGGGCTGACAACAGGTGGCTGGTACTAGACGATTCCCCTCCTCATCCCTCTCCCGAGACAGGGCTGAGAGGAAGACGGCGGTCACCGGCGGTGACTCTCCCCTGCTGGCAAAGGGTTAGCGCCGTCTTCTGCACTATTCGGACATAGTGCTGGGCAGAGGACCTTCATTCCCAGCGGCCCCCCTCATCCCGGGCCCCTGCGGTCATCCTCTTCAGGGAGCATGTTGACCTCAGGTAAGCAGCCTAAAGGCTACCACCAGTCCCGTGCTCACCCCACATGGAAGTCAGTGGGGTCGGCGCCGCTGATACAATGTCACTCTCCATTTAAATTTCCCGCCCATTTTTTGGCAGGCGCACGCCTCACAGCTTCCCTCCGCACGGGTGCTCGTCATTGAAGCAGCAGACAGCGGATCCCCATCCTCTTACCTCACTCATCTCTGTGGCGTCACGGGCAGGACTCCGGGGGCACAAATCGGGCGCTTCTTGCTTTCACTTATGCCTTCTTCGCCGGTTCACGCCTCCTGTAGCGCACGCGCTTTGTTGGCGCCTTTTATCAGCCCATCACAGAGCTACTTTCTGGTCGTAGCTCCTCAGTACTCTCCCTGATCCGCCCACCCCCCCCCCCGCAGGCTACAGCCAATCGCGCAGCGCTTTCGCCCTGCACCGCCCATCACTAAGGTCCTGCGCCTCTCTGGGACCTCGTGTGCACCACGGATCTCAGCTTGGGGGACACATCTGCTCGCTGCTGCGCATTAGATTAACGGAGCTGGTCACGGTAGGCTCTTCTATTTCTGAGCCCCTATTTCTAGCTCCCTCGGCAGTACTCCCTCACTTCCTGCAGATATTTGCCGCAGTAATACTGCAGTCTTCACATATGCCCAACCCTGCAAGGGTTCCTTATCCTAGACCCACCGCTACTCACTACGCCTGTGCGCGCTGTAAAAAGAAGTGGGCGTCAGATCAGACGTCTCCCTTCTGCCTGTCCTGCAGTCCTTTTGCAATGTCTGCCCCACCGGAACACCCCGAGTCCCGGGATGACAGCATTCCTCCTCCCCCAGAGTGGGCCGTTGCAATGTCTCAGTCGGTCTCTGACATGACGAAAGTTTCTCAGTCCCTGGTCCAGGTCTTAGAACGATTACCTCAGCTATCGACAGCCACCTGTGCTCCGACCGCCTCTCACGGTGAGTTGTCTACACCTGACCGCGACCTCCATAGGGACAGACCGGGTAGGATTTCAAGTAAGCGGGTTCTTTCTAGCTCTTCTTCCAGCTCGCAAGGTCCGTCCGTTCCATCCAGGCTACTTTCCTCGTCTCCCTCTTCAGAAGACGACCTTAGGTCAGATAATGATTCCCAATCAGGATCTGACTCAGAGGCGGACAACATGTCTAAAACACAGGACATGGTTGATAGTCTCATATTGGCTATTTTCCAGACGCTCAAAATAAAGGAAGATAAGGCACCCCTTCAGGACTGCTCTGTCCCCTTTAAACGAGCGAAACCCCCCTCCCGAACCTTTCCTAATCACAAAGAGTTCGACACTACTTTAACCAAACACTGTGAACACCTGGAGAAGCGTTTCTCAGGCCGCGGGTACTTAGACGTCCTGTATCCATTTGATGCGGATCTTCTCACAAAATGGACTAAAGCTCCCGAGGTGGACCCACCAGTTTCCCGTCTATCCTCTAAGACGGTTTTATCCCTTCCGGACGGGGCATCTCTTAAAGATCCAACAGACAGGCAAGCATCCTGCACCTCTCTCTGCCCTATTTTCGCTTCCGCCTGGGTGGCGAAAGTCATTTCAGCTTGGGCAAAAATTCTTCGCAAGGGCATCTTATCGGCAGCCCCTCAGGACGAGCTGGCAGATCTAGCAGACCAAATTAATCATGCGGGTAAATACCTTTTGGCCGCCTCCTTAGATGCGGCTGGGTGCATAGCAAGAGCTATCAGCAACATAGTAGCCATACGCCGTATTCTTTGGTTGAGGTCATAGTGCGGACACCACCTCCAAGAAGTCGCTCACCAACCTGGCATTTCACGGTTCTAGGCTCTTTGGCGCCAAGCTGGATCAGATCATTTCCGATGCCACTGGTGGTAAAAGTACCTTCCTTCCTAAGTCTCGGCCTACACTGTTTTTCAACAGAAAAGCTTCTCGGCCGTTTAGGTCCTTTCGCCCCTTCTCTTCCTCAGAAGGACCGTCCCAGCAGGACCGCCCCTCTGCCTCCTGAAAACAGAGAAAACCATCGTATAAACCCGCACCCCACTGGAAATCAAGAGGCCAACCCTCCAGGTCTTCAAGCTCCCGCTCCGGTAGATTTTCCTCAATGTGACGGGTCACCCCCACCTGGAATTTCTTCCAGGGTGGGAGGCAGGCTCTCTTCTTTCATGGACGCTTGGCTGTCCGTTGTCGACGACGCTTGGGTCAGGGAAATCATCATATCCGGATACAAAATCGAATTTTCTTCCCACCTAAACAGTCGCTTCTTCCTGTCTCGACCCCCAAGACAGCAGTCCCAGACCCCAGGGTTCCTTCAGGCCGTCTCCTCCCTTCTTTCCGCCGGAGTTATCGTTCCCGTTCCTTCAAACGAATGGTTTTCAGGGTTCTACTTGAATCTCTTCGTAGTCCCAAAAAAAGACAGTTCCCTTCCCCCAATCTTGGACCTCAAGTTGCTCAATCGCCACGTGAGGACCCTCCATTTCAAGATGGAGTCCCTGCGCTCGGTGATAGCCTCGATGGAACCCGGAGAGTTCCTCTGCTCTGTGGACATACAGGATGCCTATCTTCACATCCCTGTTTGTTTGCAACATCAGAGATATCTCCGCTTTGCGATTCAGGAAAATCAGTATCAGTTCACGGCCCTTCCCTTCGACCTAGCCTCCGCTCCCCGTGTCTTTACGAAGGTGATGTCAACAGTCATGGCCATTCTTCGCTCCAGGGGGATTCTCATTATCCCTTATCTGGACGATCTGTTGATCAAGGGCTCGTCCCGCCAAGACTGTCTTCCAAGTCTCCAAATAACTGTGGATACCCTCGCCCGGCTCGGATGGATAGTCAACAAAGAGAAGTCCATCCTGCACCCTACTCAGCATCTGACCTTTTTGGTTATGGAATTCGACACGAATCTAGCCCGGGTGTTTCTTCCGAGCAACAAATTTTCAGCCCTTTGCAAGGGAATCCGATCCCTAAAGCGGCCAAGGCCCATTCCCCTTAGGTCCTGCATGAGGGTCCTGAAGAAGATGATAGCTTCCATGGAAGCAGTGCCTTTCGCACAATTTCACACTCGTCCTCTCCAGCTGTCCCTCCTTTCAGCCTGGAACAAGACCTCAGTTTCTCTGGATCGCCCCATAATCTTTCCTCTCAGAGTAAAGCAATCCCTGACTTGGTGGACAAAACCGGCGTCCGTTCTACAGGGAAGGTCCTTTCTCCCGCCTCAGTGGCAAGTCATCACCACCGATGCCAGTCTTCTAGGATGGGGGGCGGTTTTCCATTGGAAAACAGCCCAAGGGCGCTGGAACGCCCAGGAGACTCTTCTTCCCATCAACCTTCTGGAAATCAGAGCGATCTTCCTTGCCCTCCTCTGCTTGCAGCCTCTCCTCGTGGGCAAACCAGTCTGCATTCAATCGGACAACGCCACGGCCGTGGCATACATAACCCACCAGGGTGGTACTCACAGCAGGCAGGTAATGACAGAAGTGGCAAAGATACTGCGTTGGGCAGAGCGTTACATTCCGGCGATCTCTGCCGTTCACATTCCAGGGGTGGAAAATTGGGCAGATGACTTCCTAAGTCGCCAGGGCCTAGTGTCAGGCAAATGGTATCTTCACCCCACAGTCTTTAATCAGATATGCCAGCGTTGGGGCACCCCGGACGTCGATCTCATGGCATCTCGGATGAACCACAAACCTCCTCGCTTCGTAGCCAGGTCCAGGGACCCTCTAGCCGTCAGTTGCGACGCCCTGGTAATTCCGTGGTCCCAGTTCCAACTTCCTTACCTTTTTCCTCCCCTTGCCCTGATCCCAAGGGTGGTCAAGAAAATAAAATCAGAAGGCATCCCAGTAATTCTGGTGGCTCCAGACTGGCCAAGACGACCTTGGTATGCGAAACTGGTGAATATGCTCGCGGACGTCCCCTGGAGGCTTCCAGACCGTCCAGATCTTCTCTCACAAGGCACCCTTTACAACCAGAATTCTCAGTCTCTGAGTTTAACGGCATGGCCGTTGAGGCCGCGGTTCTGAGAGAATCTGTTTTTTCCAACCAGGTCATTCAGACCATGATCAGAGCTAGAAAACCAGCCTCCTCCCACATTTACCATAGGTACTGGAAGGCTTTTTTCCGTTGGTGTGACGATAACAATGTTTTTCCATTGTCGTTCTCCATTCCATCCATACTTGGCTTCCTCCAGTCCGGCTTAGATGCGGGCCTGTCCATCAGTACCCTCAAAGGCCAGGTATCGACTCTGTTGATTCTTTTCCAGAGGGATCTGGCCCCCTTACCGCAAGTTAAGACCTTCCTCCAGGGAGTCGCCCACGTGGCACCACCTCCTCATTCTCCAATAGATCCGTGGGACCTCAATCTCGTTCTTGGCGCTCTCCAAAAGGCGCCGTTCGAGCCTATCCAGGACATTCCTCTTTCCCTTCTCTCATGGAAGGTAACGTTCCTGATCGCCATTACATCCATTAGGAGAGTTTCTGAGCTGGCGGCTTTATCCTGTCTTTCCCCGTACCGAATCCTCCATCAGGATAAGGTCGTTCTCAGGCCAGTTCCCTCCTTCCTTCCAAAGGTGGTATTCCCTTTCCACATTAATGAGGATATCGTCCTTCCCTCTTTTTGTCATGCGCCTGCTCACCCTCTGGAAAAGTCGCTCCACAAACTGGATGTAGTGAAAGCCTTGCGTGTCTTTCTTGCCAGGACTGCTTTTCTTCGTCAATCCGATTCCCTTCTTGTCATCTCTGAAGGTCGCCGGAAAGGGCTGCCGGCACCCAAAGCCACTATCGCTCGCTCGATTCGTTCTACCATTCTGGAAGCTTACCGCCTTCAGGAAAAACGGCTCCCTCTGGGAGTGAGAGCCCACTCCACCCGGGCTGTAGCGGCTTCTTGGGTTGTTCGACAGCAGGCTTCAACTTTACAACTTTGCAGGGCCGCGACCTGGTCGTCTTTGCACACGTTTGTGAGGTTCTATAGGGTTCATACCCAGGCCTTGTCTGATGCAGCTTTTGGTAGGAAGGTTCTGCAGGCGGAGGTAGCACATCGACCGACCTAAGCCCTTCCTTCTCGTTCTTTTACTACTGTTTCCACCCTCGGGACTGCTTTGGAACGTCCCATGGTAATCTGTGTCCCCCAATGAAGCGATAAAGAAAGAGGGATTTTTGGGTTCTTACTGTAAAATCTCTTTCTTGGAGCCTTCATTGGGGGACACAGCACCTTCCCTGTTTAAGTTGTACCGTGTTGGGTCTTCGAGTCCCTTGTTGGGTTGGTACATATTTTGAGAGATTTTGGTTGTTCCTCCTACTGCTTTCTCACCAACTGAGGTACTTGGTGCCTGTCGGTGGGTGTATACTGCCGGGGAGGAGATAATTTTCCTTTTTTGCATAGTGTCAGCCTCCTAGCAGCAGCAGCATACACCCATGGTAATCTGTGTCCCCCAATGAAGGCTCCAAGAAAGAGATTTTACGGTAAGAACCCAAAAATCCCTCTTTTGTGTGGTCAGCCAGCCCCGGCTGGGGCTGTGCTGAATTTCCATCCTTATGTTATTGTTTGTGCCAGTTTGTTTTTGTCCCTTATTAGATTGGCCTCTCTTTGCTCTGTTTTCAGAATATACCCGAGTGCTGATATAGTGGGCGAAGTCTAGTGACTTCAGTATTTTTTCTGTCAGACGTGTTGGGCATTTTGCAGGGTTTTTTGCGTGATTGCAGACAGTGTCTTTCCTTTCCTGTCCTGTCTAGTTAGTTTGGGCCCCATCGTTTGCTCAGCCTATTTTCCTACCTACGTTTGTGTTTTCATCTTGTCTCACCGACAATATATGTTTGGGGGCTATCTCTTCCTTTGGGGTCTGCTCTGGGGCAGTTTAAATTTCCCCTTTCTTGCTTTAGGCTTTTTAGCTCTCCGGCTGTGACGAGGCGTCTAGGATCATCGTAGGTACGCTCCACGGCTACTGCTAGTTGTGTGGATAGGATCAGGGGTCTGCAATCCGCTTAGTTACCAACCTCTCTGGTTTTCTGTGGCTTAGCTTGGTCTTGCTTTCCTCCTCGGTGACCCAATCATAACACATACCCCAAGCGACTTGCAGCTGTAATCGCAGCAAAAGGTGGCGCAACAAAGTATTAAGTTAAAGGGGCTGAATAATATTGCACTCCCCACATTTCAGTTTTTGAATTTCCACAAAAATTTAGAATAACCGATAAACTTCATTCAACTTCACAATTGTGTCCCACTTGTTGTTGATTCTTCACCAAAAATTTACATTTTGGTATCTTTATGTTTGAAGCATGATATGTGGGAAAAGGTTGAAAAGTTCCAGGGGGCCGAATACTTTCGCAAGGCACTGTATTGCACCACCATAGGGACACACTGACCTCACGGTAGCCGTGCACTGATGGTGGCCAGGAGGTCTGATCCCTTCCTTCTGTGGATCATTGGGGTCTCCAAAGTGAAACCCTCACCAATCATGATCTTATTGTGAATCGACTGATGTTGGTCATTTTCCCCTTTGATTGAACAGTTATTTGTTGGCAGTAATGGTATTTTCTGTCCCTCTATAGTTACTACCCAGTGACCCCGGGCAGCCTGCACACTGTCCAGTGCCTGTCACCGTTCTTGCAGACGGATGAGAAGGAGTCTCTGATCATCCAGTTTGTCTCCCGACTTATGTCCTGTACTGTGACGGATGTGTCCTGTATAGACGGTGAGTAAGCCCGCCATAGCTTAGGAATGACGACTACCAGATACAAAGTTATGGGGCAAGGGGCGAGATGACGTCAATGTGCATTTCTGTTCAGAAACCCAATCTGCAGCCTAAAGATCAACGTTCTAGGTTCCTTGTTATCAAGAATCTCAAGAATGGGGGAGGGATTATTAATTGTGTAATTTACAGCTTGTTGCCTAGGTTACCGGCCACTGCTGCAGCCTGAGAGGTGGAGGTCTCCTAGGCAAAGAGGGTAGAGCTCAGAAGCTCTTTTTCCATGGAGCTCATAGGTGCCGCTCTGAAGCTGGCTGTATCAATTTAGTGCCCCTGCGACGCTGCAAAGGCAAAGCTGCCCCTGCTTGGACAGTTTGGACTTGCATTGTCATGATGCCGCACCGCCCCAGCTGCAAGCAGGAAGTGGGAAGGCAGAGGAGGGGTGCACCCCTGAAGATCAGTGTTGGGAACAACCATTTAAATAAATATCATCCAGTTATCTGATATCTCAGGGGGTCACCCAACTCTCCCGATCCTTTTGTTCTTCATGCAGATTAGCCTCTGCCATTTCAGTCTGGCAGGAACTCACTATACTGTGTACATAAATGACACCCAGCATAGGCCACCTTTGCAATAAAGTAGCAGGACGCATTGGTGACCATCCATGGGGGTCACAGCTGTGGGACCCCACACCAATCTAACAATTACTACTTATCCAGGAGGTTGGTGATAGTTTATTCCCCTTTGAGTTGCTAATCTAGACTTAGTTCAATATTTTATTTTGAGTAAATGGGGAATCACTCGATTTGTGTTTGCAAAGAAAAAACTAAAGACCTGTGATCCCAGCAGCATCAGCACTCATTCATGTAAGCAGTCTCTGCCTCTCTGCTGTGCCAGGGAGGAAGTTTGGGAAGTGGAATGTGACCGAGCAGAGGCGTGTAGAAACATAGCTTAGGCCTCTTTCACACTACCGTTTTTGACAATCAGTCAAGATCCGCCAATTTTGAAAAAAAAACGGATCCGCCATCTTTCTTTGCGGATCCGTTTTTTTCCCCATTGACTTTCATTATTGGCGGATCCTGACTGATTGTCGTCCGTTGCATCCGTTTTTTTGAGGATCCGCCACAATGTTAGTGTCCGTCAACATCCTCAAAAGATTTCCAAACGGAGCTTGCAATGTTTTTTTGGCCGGCGGATCCTCCAGACACTGAATTAACCCCAAAATTTGTCTGGGTGCCAGACAAAAAAAAAATTCTCTCTCTCTCTCCTCCCCCCTCTCTCTCTCTCTCTCTCTCCTCCCCTCTCTCTCTCTCTCCTCCTCTCTCTCTCTCTCTCTCTCTCTCCTCCCCCCTCTCTCTCTCTCTCTCTCTCTCCTCCCCCCTCTCTCTCTTCTCTCTCTCTCTCTCTCCTCCCCCCTCTCTCTCTCTCTCTTCCCCCTCCCTCTCTCTCTTCCCCCTCCCTCTCTCCCCCCCTCTCTCTCTCTCTCTCCCCCTCTCTCTCCCCCTCTCTCTCTCTCTCTCCCCCTCTCTCTCCCCCCTCTCTCTCTCTCTTCCCCCCTCTCTCTCTTCCCCCCTCTCTCTCTTCCCCCCTCTCTCTCTTCCCCCCTCTCTCTCTTCCCCCCTCTCTCTCTTCCCCCCTCTCTCTCTTCCCCCCTCTCCATCTCTTCCCCCCTCTCCCTCCCTTCCCCCCCTCTCCCTCTCTTCCCCCCTCTCCCTCCCTTCCCCCCCTCTCCCTCCCTTCCCCCCTCTCCCTCCCTTCCCCCCTCTCCCTCCCTTCCCCCCTCTCCCTCCCTTCCCCCCTCTCCCTCCCTCTCTCTCCCCCCCTCTCTCTCTCCCCCCCTCTCTCTCTCCCCCCCTCTCTCTCTCCCCCCCTCTCTCTCTCCCCCCCTCTCTCTCTCCCCCCTCTCTCTCTCCCCCCCTCTCTCTCTCCCCCCCTCTCTCTCTCCCCCCTCTCTCTCTCCCCCCCTCTCTCTCTCCCCCCCTCTCTCTCTCCCCCCCTCTCTCTCCCCCCCTCTCTCTCTCTCTATCTCTCTCCTCCCCCATCTCTCTCCTCCCCCATCTCTCTCCTCCCCCATCTCTCTCCTCCCCCATCTCTCTCTCTCTCCTCCCCATCTCTCTCTCTCTCCTCCCCCATCTCTCTCTCTCTCCTCCCCCATCTCTCTCTCTCTCCTCCCCCATCTCTCTCTCTCTCCTCCCCCATCTCTCTCTCTCTCCTCCCCCCTCTCGCTCTCTCTCTCTCCCCCCTCTCTCTCCCTCTCTCTCTCTCTCTCCATCTCTCTCCTCCCCCATCTCTCTCCTCCCCCATCTCTCTCCTCCCCCATCTCTCTCTCTCTCCTCCCCCATCTCTCTCTCTCTCCTCCCCCATCTCTCTCTCTCTCCTCCCCCATCTCTCTCTCTCTCCTCCCCCATCTCTCTCTCTCTCCTCCCCCCTCTCGCTCTCTCTCCTCCCCCATCTCTCTCTCTCTCCTCCCCCCTCTCGCTCTCGCTCTCTCTCTCTCTCCCCCTCTCTCTCCCCCCTCTCTCTCTCTCTTCCCCCCTCTCTCTCTCTCTTCCCCCCTCTCTCCATCTCTTCCCCCCTCTCCCTCCCTCTCTCTCCCCCCCTCTCTCTCTCTTCCCCCCCTCTCTCTCTCTCTCTCTCTCTCTCAAATAGGCTTTATTGGCAGGACCAAAATACAATTAGTGTTGCCAAAGCAAGAAAAGAAGTGCGGCAGGGGATGGGGTGTTGGGGGCAAAATTTGGGGAGTGATTTTCCATTTGGAGGTCTTTAGTTCCTCTCATCTTATGACATGTGGTGACATATTGGGCGGCGACCTCCACCATTGATTCTTCTTCCCCCAGTAGGATGCAGTGTTTCCTCTCCTCGTCCATGGATGGGAAGTCTGGGGTATGGGTGGTATGTTTCTGGAAGTGGGAGTCCCTCACTGCTGAGTATTTGTTGCAGTGCAGCAGGAAATGCACCTCATCTTCCAGAGCCCCCTGCTGGCAGTGCTGGCACAGTCTGTTCTCTCGTGGCTTGTATGTCTGTCGGTGCCGCCCTGTTTCCACCTCTAGGTTGTGGGCGCTTAATCTGTATATACTCAGGGTCTGCCTGTCTTTGGGGTGGCGTAGCCTTTCCAGGTATGGAGCCAGTGTGTAGTCCCTCCGCAGTGACCGGTAGATGGTGAGTTTCTGGGAGTTCTCCAATTCACTCTTCCAACCCTCTATGTATTGCATCTTGCAGCTCTCTGAGATCTCTTTTATTTGGGCTTTAGTTAGGGTGTGTTGCTGACTTTGGTTGAGCTGGCTGCCGAGGTTCCTGGCTTGCTCTTGGCTCTGGCTCAGCAGGGCTTTATGATGGTAGGAGCTGGGGTTGCTGTTCTGTATATGCGCCTGGTGTGATAGCGCCCTCTTGTGTATAGTGAGCCATAAGGAGAATCGGCCCAGCTCTGCCCGACAGGCTATGTTTGAGGTGCTGCGATGTACCTGGAGGAGATATTTGCAGAACTCCAGATGGAAGACTTCGGTTGGGCTGGAATCCCACTTTTTCTGGTCTGGATAGGTTGCTGGACCCCATACCTCGCTGCCATATAGCAGTATAGGTGTGATGACGCTGTCGAATATCTTGAGCCAGACTCTCACCGGTGGTTTGAGGTGGTACATTTGTCTTCTGATGGCATAGAAGGTTCTGCATGCTTTCCCTTTCAGGGTCTCTGCTGCTTGCTTGAGGCTCCCGGTTTGGCTTAGCTCCAGACCGAGGTAGGTATAACTCCTCTTTTGAAACACCATGACTTTGGTCTTCTTTTGGTTGATGGGCAGCGCCCATGTGGTGCTGAATGTTTCCAGCACGGCCAAGCTATCTTGGAGGCCTCTCTCGGTTGGGGAAAGCAGCAGGAGGTCATCTGCATACAGCAGGATCTTCACCTCTCGGTCGTGCAGGCTGAGACCTGGGGCAGAGGAGGATTCCAGGGCCGCTGCCAGTCCATTTATGTAGATGTTAAATAGAGTTGGGCTCAGGCTGCAGCCCTGTCTTACCCCACGGCACTGCCGGAAGAAGGCCGTCTTCTTTCCATTCACCTTCA